>NC_040166.1:0-31228 GCF_016861625.1 Aspergillus luchuensis | reverse complement strand
TTATATGTAATAAAATTTATTTTATTTTTAATTCACATAATTTATTTATTTTAATTTTATTAACAAATTAATCAAATTGTTAATTAATATTATAATTAACAACTAATAGATATCTTTAACTAGCCCCTAGGGGGGGAACTTGTCCCCTTGCGTGGCCGCAAGCTAGTTAATTAACCAAACTTTTCATTATTTGGTTATCACGGTTATATTGAGTTATCTTAAATATTAATCTTACCCCATTACAAGTTAAAGTATTACTTTTAAAAAGACTAACTAAAAAATAACCTTTTCCAGACACAAAAATTGAAAGTCAATTAACAAAAATTGAAAGTCAATTAACAAAAATTGAAAGTCAATTAGGATCCTTTATAGTTTGGTCTATTATATTTGGTCTAGCTACTTTTTTAATATCAGGAAATATCTTTGTAAGTTTATTAAATAGCCCTTTATTAATAGAGGCTTTTATATAAACTATTAACCCTTTTTCAGTAATATGGTCTTTATTGTTTATATTATTTATAACCTGTTTTCAAAAATAAAAATCAACTTTGTGTTAACAAAGGATAATTATTAAAATGATTAATTATAATATATAAATCTTTAATACAAGTAACTCTATATTGAAATATATCTTTTCCTTGATATGATATATAACCTATTCCTTTAAAATACACTTAAATAAAATAATTATTATTATTTTATAATTATATATATAAAGGGTGTAGTTATATATATATATATAACTACACGCGCGCGAAGTTCAATAATCTAATTATAAATTTAAATACTATTAGGTATAAATAATATTATTGATAATAAATTAGAAATATGTAATAATTCATTAGGCATAAACATAAATAAAAGAATAATTAAAGTTAAAATAGAAATAGTTATACTTAAAGAACTAGATAAAGCAAATTTTGAATCAAAGTAAATTTTATTAATAACTTTATCTTTTTGTAAAACAAGGGCTGGTATTTTAAGATCTTTTAATTTATTAAAAGAAGTGTAAGTATGCCCATCAAAGAACATTGTTTTTACAATAAATAAGTAATAAACAGCACTAATAACACTAGTTAAAACACCTACAAGAGTTAAGAAAATAAATCCTTCTTGTAAAGCTGCAGAGAATACCATCTGTTTAGCAAAGAATCCCATTAAAGGTGGTATACCTGCAAATGAGAATAAAGTAATAGATAAACTTAAAGCTAAGATACTATTTATATGGAAATAACCTTTAAGTTGACTTATTAATTGGATAGGTGAATTATTTTTATCTATTAAATTATTATGATTTATATTTTTATCATTATAAGCGTATAAACTATAACCTATAGCTACTAATAAAATAAAAGCATTTAAATTAGATAAACTATATTGTATTAAATAGAATATAAATGATTGTATTGACTCAACACTATTAATAGTTAATGCTAATAACATAAAACCTAAATGAGATATTGTACTATAAGCAAATAATCTTTTAATTCTAAATTGAGTTAAACCTAATACAGTACCTATTATTAATGATAATAAACTACTTACTAATAAACTTGTAGTTCAACTATAACTTGTTGTAATATAAATACTATTAGTATAATGAACTAATTGTAATAATAAAGTTAATATTGATATTTTTGCTATTATAGCTACAAAAGTTGTTACTATTGTAGGTATACCATCATAAACATCAGGTGATCAGAAATGAAATGGTGCAGCTGATATTTTAAATAAAAATCCTACTGATATTAATAATAAACAATATGGTATATATGTTGTTATTTCTTGATTGTTTATTATACCAGCTAAATTATTTATTACATAAAAACTATCTAAATATGTTACACCTAAATTTGCATAAATTAATCCAATTCCTAATAATATAAAACAAGATGATAATCCTCCTAATAAGAAATAAGTTAAACTAGCCGATGTTGATGATTCAGAATTTCTATACATAGCACATAATAAATATAATCCATAACTTTGTAATTCTATTGATAAGAAAATGGATACTAAATCACTACTTGATATTAATAATACACTTCCTGTTATTATAAATAATAACATTAATGTATATTCTATTATTGTATATTGTTCTCCTTTTTTTAATATAATATTTGATACAGTTAAATTTTTTACAAAGCTTAATTTTGTAAATATTAATTTATGTAAACTCATATATTCACTTGATATAAGTTTTCTAGGATAAAATCCTGTCATATTCAATATCAATAAACTTACTAGAAATATTAATATGTGAAATATTTGTGTTATAGAAGATGTGTAAAATAACCCTCCAAATAACCCAATACCATTATCTAAATATGTTAAAAATAAATTATTATAAGCTAAATAAATACAATAAAATAATACTATTATTCCAATTCTACTATATAAAATTGCAGTATCACGTCTAAAAGATAAAGCATTAGATAGTAATAAACAAAATATTGACGATAAAAGCATAAAGTATATTAAAATAAATTTAAAAACTAAAAAAAAAAAAAAAAGTTAAAGACTAAAAAAAAAAAATTATATGTTTTTTTTTTTAAAGAAAAAATAACTTTAAATTAAACTAATAATATTAAAAAAAACATATATTTGTTTAATAACTATTTATTAGTTTAAAGATTATTTCTTGTTACTGTTTAATAAAGCAAATAAAGTAAAAATAATTAAGATTAATAAATTATTATCATTATAAGAGAAATATAATAGAGAAATATAAAAGATTAATCCTATTAAGATATATAAAGCATAAGTAGTAACAATACCTGTACTTAAATTACCTAAACTATTACTTAAAGCTAATAATCCTTTTTCTAAACCATAAGGTCCTATTAATTCTACAGAACCTTTATCTAAACTTTTAGAAGTTTGACCACCTAATTTTAAAACACCTTCAACTATATATTTATTATAGAATAATTCTATATAGAATCTTTGATTAAAGAAACTAAAAATATTATAACCAAATCTAGAGAATTTAAAATTAATAAGTAATTTAGGTAAAAATTCGGATAATAAAACAGAAAGTAAACTTAATGAAACAGTAAACACAAAAGGTAATAATTTAAAGAATGTAGGTACAGCAAATTCTGTATCTAACATAATTTCATGACTAGGGTGAATAAATAAACTATTATCAGTAAAGAAACCAGTACCTAAACCTATAAAAATATCTTTAGTTAAATATCCAAAGAATATTGAAAAAATAGCTAAAATAATTAAAGGTATAGTCATAAATAAATCACCTTCATGAGCATGTTTATAATTAACTAAAGGACCATTAGGGTTAGTTAAGAAAGTTAAATATAAAACTTTAGCTGAATAAAGTGTAGTAAACATAGCACCAATAGTAGCTACAAAGTAAACAATAGTACTAGATAAATAATATTGTCCATAAGCAGATTCAAGAATAAAATCTTTAGAATAGAATCCAGTCATAAAAGGTACAGCTACTAAACTTAATGAAGCTATTAACATAACTGAGTAAGTTAAAGGTAAGAATTCTCTTAAACCTCCATATTTTCTGAAATCTTGATTATCAGCTACAGCGTGTATAACTGAACCAGCACCTAAGAATAATAATGCTTTATAGAAAGCATGATTTACTAAATGGAATAAAGCTAAATTATAACTAGATAAACCAACAGCTATTACCATCATACCTAATTGACTCATAGTAGAATAAGCAATAACTTTTTTAATATCTTGTTGGAATAAACCAATTAAAGAACTAAATACTGTAGTTATAGCACCTAATCATAAACAAAGTACTAATACAGTTGAACTATACTCTATTAATGGTGATGATCTCATTAATAAGTATACTCCTGCTGTAACCATAGTAGCAGCGTGAATTAATGCAGATACAGGAGTTGGTCCCTCCATAGCTTGAGGTAATCAAATATGTAAACCTACTTGTGAACTTTTAGCTGTAGCACCTATTAATAAACAAATACCTATTATTGTTATAATATTTTCATTATAATAAGGAGCTAATGCAAATACTGTACTATAATCTATATTACCAAAAGATCATAATATAGCAAACATACCTACAGTTAATAAAGTATCACCTACTCTATTAGTTAATAATGCTGATAAAGAACTTTGATTTGCTGCTATTCTAGTAAATCAGAAATTTACTAATAAATATGAACAAACACCAACACCTTCTCAACCTACAAACATTATTAAATAATTATTACCTGTTACAAGTATAATCATCATAAAAGTGAATAAACTTAAATAACTAAAGAATCTTTGATTATGAGGATCATGACTCATATAACTTATAGAGTAAATATGAACTAAACTAGAAACTATTAAAACAGGTAATAACATAGATACAGTTAATGAATCAAATCTAAAATTTCATAAAACATAAAGTGATTCAACATCAACTCATCTAGCTACATTTATTGTTACAGGTATATTATTAAAACCTACTTCAAAGAAAGCTAATATAGCTAAAAATGTAGTTGTAATTACTGAAACACATGTAATTAAATGTGCTCCTTTTACACCTACTTTTCTACCAAAGAAACCTGAAACTATTGAACCTAATAAAGGTAAAATTATCAATGTTAAATACATTATCTATATTGTATTGATATACTTCCTCTTAATCTATAATATGCAACTAAAATTCCTAAACCTATTGCAGATTCTGCTCCTGCTACTGTTATAATATATACAGCAAAAGTTTGTCCTAAAATATCATCAAAACTAAGTGAACTTATTAATATTAAAAATGTTATTGATAATAACATAATTTCTATTGATATTAACATTAATATGATATTTTTTCTATTTAAAACAAAACCTAATATTCCTATAAGAAATAAAAAAATTGAAAAATTCATTTTCTAAATAATATTTTATATATATATATTGATTTATCTATACTATATTATAATTATATTTCTTTTAACAATCCGTCCCTCGCCCAAAACCCGAAGGGATTTAGGGGCGGGGGGACTATATTTTAATTGTTAGACGTATATAAGACTCGAACTTATATAAACGTGTCCGTAGCACGTTATTCTACCATTGAATTAACACGTCTTATATAATATAAATATAAATATATATATATTATCTTTAATTTTATAATATAATTAAACATTGTACAAGTAATTTTTGATTAAAAATAAATTTAGTCCCTTTGCCCCGAAGTGCTCTCCGGGGCGACGGAGTTATTTAATTTAATTTTATTTTTCTAATAATAATATTACTTTTAATATTTTTTAATATTACCTTTATTGCAATATACTTTAAAATTAAATAAATTAACCTTCCATTTGTTCTCTTAATCATAATAAGAAATCTCTTATTGACACAGATTGTATAGCAATTGGCATAGAACTGTGAAGTATACCACATATTTCTGAACATTGTCCAAAGAATGTACCAGGACGATTTACATAAACAGAAGCTTGATTTAATCTACCTGGATATGCATCAGCTTTTATACCTAAAGATGGACAAGCATAAGAATGTATAACATCAGCAGCTGAAATTACAAATCTTGTGTGTGTTAATTCTGGTATTATAACTCTATTATCTACTTCTAACATTCTAAATTGACCTTCTTCTAAATCACTTTCAGGTACTATATATGAATCAAATTCTATAAATTCATCATCTTCATTAGTAAAATCAGGATATTGATAACTTCAATATCATTGGTGACCTTCTGCATAAACTACTAATGATGGATCCATAACTTCATCCATTAAATATAATAATTTGAATGATGGGAATGCTATTAATATTAATATAAATGCTGGTGTTATTGTTCATATTAATTCTATTAATGTACCGTGATTCATATATTTGTGAGCTATAGGTGATTTTGTTGCCACAAAATTTTTTATAATAATTATCATCATTCATGTAACTGTAAATAATATAACAGCTAAATAAAACATTATATTATTATGTAATTCTTCTATTCCTTCCATTTGAGGTGAAGCATTATCTTGGAAAAATACTCCTCAAGGTGTAGGAGCATCCAATAGTATATGTCCTTTTAATATATCTAAAAACATTTATATTTTTATTTAAGATATTCATTTATTTTAATTACTAGTCCAATTTAGTCAACCTTATATTTTATTGACCTTACTTCGCGAGCGTGCTAACTGCACGCGCGCGAAGTATTATTTGATTAAATTTATTAATAACCAAATAATTTAATTTATTTTACCCTAATATTATAATTAACTTAAAAAAAAAAAAAAGATTAGTACCATCGCCCCGAAGTCCCCTCCGAGGCGAAGTTCCAAATATATTTTTAAAAATTGGAGATAGCTCGCAGTATTTAATTATAAATTAATGAATAACCACTTCAAGATTTATAATTAAAATTATAAACTTGTCTACTTTCAATTTTTAAAGCATTTTTTCCTATTTCAAAGGCAAAACCTAAAGTTAATACAAGGAAAAATACTAACATAATTACTAAACCATATATTCCGTTTGTATATGCACTTACCACATAAGGGTAAACTAATACAATTTCTAAATCAAATAATAAAAATAATAGGGCAAATATAAAAAAAGATATACTGAACTGTGTTCTATTTTGTCCTAAGAAAGAATGGAAACCACATTCAAAAGCACTATCTTTTTCTTGATATGGATTATGGGGAGAAAGAATCAAATTAACTGCTAGTAATATTATAGCTAATATTGGCATTAAAAATAAAAAAAAAGTTGTAGTTGTCATGATAAAAGTTATTGTATAATAATAATAAATTAAAAATAAAAAAAAAAAAATAATTAATAATTAATTAAAAAAAAAATTTTTATTTTTTTTTTTTTACAAAAGAAATTTATTAAAAATTTCTTACTTTAGTTTAATATTTAAAAAAAATATACTTAATTTGAATTAAATATTAAGCTACGTATAATAATAAGAAAGCCATCATTAAAGCAAATACTTGTATTTTTAGTGTAAAAAAAAAAAAAATTAGACACTTTTTTACATAGATTACTGATGTGATTAAAATAAAACTATTTTATTTTAATTCAAGTATTTTAGACACTTAAGACTATATCATAAATTAAACATGATTAGTTAGACTATATCATAAATTTAACATGAGGGCACTCAAAGGTAGAATTATTGATAATACATTTTCTCATCTACTAGTCGTTGAACGTTTTTAATATTTTTATATAAATGTATAATATTAAACTTCGCTGCATATTGCCATAATTTATATGGTTTTCATGCAATTAACCCCCTTTATACTGGACTGCCCCTTTTAATCCAGTTGCTTCAGCGAAAGCAAAACCCAAAATAGCATAAGAGAATAATTGTCCTCTTAATGATGGATTTCTAGCAACACCTAATATTAAAGCACCAAATACAATACCAATACCTACACCAGCTCCGATTAAACCTGTTGTAGCCATTCCTGTTCCTAATATTTTTGCAGCTTGTAACATAGTAATAAATTTTATGTGTACAGCCATCTAAGTAAGGTGACCTCAACTAATAAAGAATTAGAAAAACAGATTAAGAATGCTTTAAGTTAGTATACTATTTATAAGAGTCGCCATCTCTAAAGAAATATCATCTAAGTTAAATGGATATAGATAAGAATCTGTAGTAATAGAATATGGTATATCTATATATCTATAGTAAGATTCCATTTCAAAAACACCATGCGTTAATCTATTACATTCCAAAAATTTATCTATAGTTTTTATAAATTTTTTTAAATGTTCATCTACATGAGGATCATTTAAATCTAAACGAATAGTAAATGAACGATAATCTCTAAAACAAACAGAATCAGATAAATATTTATCATGACCAAAAATTTGTGTATAAAATTTATGTAATTCTGAGTTTGTTTCTGCTGCTCTACTAACTGCTTCTTGATGAATAGTATGTTTGTATTTGGTTTGGATTGATCTTACTTCAAGAATAAACGCTCTTAATTCCCTTTTAGATTTAAATAACTGTTTTAGTATTGTCTCTAGATTATTTATATCTAGCATATCATACATTTTTTTTTCAGGATATATAATCAAAACACCATTAGCAAAATCACCATGTAAATCTTTACCCCGTGTTATAGCTCTATCTATACCATTATTTTCCAATCAACTATTCAAAGTGATAGAGCTAATTACACCTTTACATTCATCATCTAGAGTTCCAGCAACAACTAAAGCTCCAGCAGCACCTTTTTTAGAAGACATAATTACAACAGTATGTATATTTGTTTCAGGTGTACGCTGAATTTTTAATATCCTTTTTAATTTAAATGAAAAAAGTAAATAAAATTTGTATATTTTATTTAGAATTAAATTAAAAAAAAGATCTAAGTAAACGGGAAAGACGCTCATTTTTACTAAAGTTATTCTCCAGTATCTTACAAACTTAAGTTTGATTGTACTGGTAAACTCATAAATGCGTGTGGTTTTGGTGGGCTAGTTAAACATCACTCTAAAGAGCTATTATTTCTAGTGAATAACACTTGGAATGTATCACTAAATAATTGTGGTGTTAATCAAGGATATCTTGAAACAGCTTTACCTTCTGTTAATTGATTGTAAATAATAGTTAAGAAATATCATGTAGCTACAACACTAACGATAGAACCAACACTACTTACTAAATTTCAACCATAGAAAGCGTCAGGATAATCACTAATTCTTCTAGGCATACCTTGTAAACCTAAGAAATGTTGTGGGAAGAATGTAAGATTAACTCCAACAAATAAAATTCAGAAATGAACTTTAGCTGCAAAGTGATCGTATGATAATCCTAATAATTTTGGTATTCAGAAATATCAACCACTAAATAAGGCAAAAACTGCACCCATTGATAATACGTAGTGGAAATGCAAATTCTAAAAAATAGATCTAATTAGATCTATCTTTTATAAATGGTGGACTATATCATTATCTAATTTTTTCTACAAAAGGTACTCTTTGTCATAAAGGATTCTTATATTGAATTCAATCTAACATAAATTCAGAATATATTTTAAACTCTAAACTTTCTTTAGGTTCATTTTTAAATTCTCTTATTTCAATAAATTTTTTAATTTTTGATATTCTATAGAATTTAAAATCAGAATATAATCTATTTTTCATGAAATATTCGTATAAGAATACCATACCTTTTACATTTTGGTATTTATATGATATAGAGTTATGAGATTTTCTAAATAAAACAGCGGGTTTATAATACGGTATCACATTATCTAAATTTAGTTTACTACTAAACTCGTTATGTTCAAATTCTAAGTTACATTCTATTCTATTTCCAGCATAGTTATATACAATAGTACCATCTGTGTCAACTAACCCTGCTAAATAAGGGTCGTTAGGTTCAATATTGTAATTTGCTTGTTTATAATCTATACCTAAATAATCGCAAGATTTTTTTAATCCTACTACTTTTAATCTAATTAAACCATTAATATTATTAATTAAAAATAACATTTCCTCTTTTTTACTAATAATTCAGATAGAGTGTGGTTTATTCTTATCAGATCTAATTCTACCTATATGTAAAATATTTTGAATGTGACTTAATATTCTGATATCTCTGTTATGTAATTTAATTCTAATGGCTTTTAAAACTAGCTTAGAATCAATATTTCTAATATCAAAATTACCATCACCGTCTATAATACCAGCTAATCATTTAAAAAACTCAGAAAGATCTTTTGAATTAGATATTTGGCGTGTAGTCTCTGAGAATCCTTTACAGTTTTCTGCTGATTGTATGTCCGTATTTTTTAAAAATACAGGTTTATTATCATTTTCACTATGTATAGTTAGAAATTTAAAATTTCTATCCCCATCTATTTTAAAAAGATAATAATATAATATACATAGTAGACAACAACCTAAAAACATAGTTTCCAGCATATAGCCAAATGCGAAATAAACTAAAAGTTTATTAAGGCCCATATGAGCAACTACGTAGTAAGTATCATGGAATGCAACATCAAGAGATGCATTAGCTAAAACAACACCACTTAATCCTCCAATAGTGAATAATACTACAAATCCTAATGCAAATAACATAGGTGGTGTTAAGTGTAATGAACCACCATAACATGTAGCTAATCAACTGAAAATTTTAATACCTGTAGGTACTGCAATTATTAAAGTTGCAGCTGTGAAATAAGCTCTTGTATCAACGTCTAAACCAACTGTGTACATGTGATGACTTCAAACTAAGAAACCTAAAACACCAATAGACATCATAGCGTAAACCATACCTAAGTATCCGAATACGTTTTTACCTGATCCAGCTGCGATAACTGTACTAATAATACCAAATCCTGGTATAATTAAAATATAAACCTCTGGGTGTCCGAAGAATCAGAACAAGTGTTGGAATAAGATAGGATCTCCACCACCAGCTACTTCGAAGAATGATGTATTAAAGTTTCTATCTGTTAAAATCATAGTAATACCACCGGCTAATACAGGTAATGATAATAATAATAATACAGCTGTAATAATAACAGCTCAACCAAATAACGCTAATTTGTGTAAACGTATACCTGGACTTCTCATATTTAATATTGTTGTTATGAAGTTCATAGCTCCTAACATACTACTAATTCCACTTAAGTGTAAACCGAAGATTGCTAAATCAACACTTGGTCCACTGTGTGATTGTATTCCTGATAAAGGAGGATAAAGAGTTCATCCTGTACCTGCACCATTTTCTATTGCTGCAGAGAATACAAATAATAATAAACTAGGTACTAATAATCAGAAACTAATATTATTTAATCTAGGGAATGCCATATCAGGACCTCCTACTAATAATGGTAATAAGAAATTACCGAATCCTCCGATTAAAGCTGGCATAACCATGAAGAAAATCATCATAATAGCATGAGCTGTTATTATACTATTATATAATTGGTTATCAGCTATATATTGAACACCAGGTCCAGATAATTCTAATCTTATAAGTACAGAAAATGCTGTACCTAATAAACCTGAGAATAATGCAAACATTAAGTATAAAGTACCAATGTCTTTAGCATTAGAAGATAAAAATCATCTTTCTTGTCATTCTGTTGGTTGTTTTAATGTAAAAAATGTTGAACTCTCTTGAGATTTAAGGGAAGCTACATCTTCTTTTTTTTCAGATGTAGTTGAAAAACCTCTTTTTATTGTTATATAATATTTTGTTAAATTATTTAACAAAAAAAAAAAAAAATAATTAAGTTTTTTCTTTTTTATTCGTTAAAACGAATTTTATTTTATAAAAATAACATTATATATATTAACGTTATATAGGGAGGGTACCTAGAATTGAACTAGGATATACTATGCCACATACAGCTGTTCTACCATTGAACTACACCCACCTTATAAAGATTTAATCTCTTTTAGTCCTCTCGCGTTTTATTATATATATAACTACACGCGCACAATGTTAATCTTTTTCTTTGTGGGACTTTTCCCCTGGGGGAAGGGACTATATTTTACTCTTTTTTACTTTGTCCCTCCCCCCTTTTTTTAAAAAGGGGAGGGGGATTTTTTTATTTATTATTAATAGATATTTTTGAGATTAAGATAATAATATTTGCTTATTTGACCTTAAGTATTTTTAAAGAGATATTAAAATTTAAACTTTAATACTTTATATAAAATTAAAATACTACCATTTTAATTACCATTAAATAAAATCCGCTTTATAAGCGGTATTAGGTAAAATGGAAAGAGAGTAATAAGAATAATAAGGCCAAGAGAGAAATTTGAATTCTCATTCTTAATTCATGAAATTATTGTTCTACCGATTGAACTATCTTGGCTAATATAAGATTATATAAATATTAATCTTATTATGTTGGGGCGACTCGAACACCCAATAGTAAATACCAAAAATTTATGACTTACCGATTAGTCGACAACATATAATATGGGTAACAAGACTTGAACTTGCAAAGTCTAAGTTATTACTATTCCAATCTAAAGGGAACCTGGCTACCAATTTTCAGCATACCCATAACTGCTCGAGATAAGACTTGAACTTATAACCTAATCATCTTCAGTGATCCGCTCTACCAATTGAGCTTCTCAAGCTATAATAATAATAAATTAAAAAAAAAAATAATTTATTATATAACCTCGCACGCGTGTAGTTAGCACGCAAATTTATAATAAAAGGCGAGGGGACCTCGCGCGCGTGCAACGTGCACGCTCGCGAGGGGAAAATAATATTTTTATTAAATAGTATACTGCTATGGAGTTATCAGGACTCGATCCTAAAATTACGATATGCAAAATCGCCGTTTTACCAGTTAAACTATAACCCCTATCCGAGAAACGATTCGAACGTTTACGACTTGCGTCACTTAAACTTAAGCTAAGACTGTCTACCAATTCCAGCACTCGGATTAAGGCTAAAATGACTTGAACATTTACTCAAACCATCATGAGTGGTTCGCTTTACCGATTAAGCTATAGCCTTTGGTTGCGGATTTAGGAGTTGCACCTAAAACTTAGGGTCATGAGCCCTATATGTTACTATTACATCAACCCGCATTATAATAATAATAATAGTCCCCTTCCCCCTCCGGGGGGGGTGAAGGAACTATTACATTAACTCATAATTATTAATAAGAAATAGGTGATTTGAACACCTGACCTTTCGCGTGTAAAGCGACAGCTCTACCAACTGAGCTAATTTCTTTCAACCCAAGGGAGATTTGAACTCCCGCACTAACAGTGAAAATGTTATGTCTTAACCAAACTTGACCATTGGGTCTTATGTAACAGCCCAGTGCAAGTATCGCACTTACTTCTACCGATTACAAAACGGTTGCATTACTTTTATGCTAACCGGGCGAATTGCATTAATTATATGCTAAAAATATTGATATGAAAATATTTAGTATTTTAATAATTAGTACTTTATGTCTAAAAATCTTAAGATTAGTTCAACTAAAGCCTATTAATCATTATAATGTTAATCATCTAATAGATGTAAACATATAAAGATTATTCGTAGTGTTCTTCTACGTTTAAAAGTATCCTAAAGTAAGCTTCGCGCTTAAATGCTTTCAGCACTTATCTTTAACTGACGTAGCCTTCCTGCCATGCCTATGTGAACATTTACTTAAGTATAAGTAAATGATATAATATATTATATATATATATATAGCATAAACAACAGGTAAACCATAGGTCAATATACCCAACTCCTTTCGTACGAAGGGGCTATCCTTATTCTACTTTAATTCCCTCTAGAAGATAGAAACCATACTGTCTCACGACGTATTAAACCCAGCTCATGTAGCTCTTTAATCGACGAACAGTCGAACCCTTCATGATTTTTGCATTCATGTGGATGAGCTAAGCCGACATCGAGGTGCCAAACCGCGCACTCAATTTGTACTCTCTTGCGCAAATTAGCCTGTTCAATTATGTTATCATAAAAGATTTTTCTTTTATTTCCACTTTTTTCAAAATGGTTCAGACTATTTCATCATCTTTATTAACTATTTATATGCAATAAGATATTGTTATTATTATTATAATTATAATTATGTACCACTTACTCAACCTTTAACACCAAAAGATCCAATACGTGTTTTAGAATTTAATTTAGTAAATTGTATATTAGGTCTCATATTACCTCTTATTACTGCTGAAGGATAACCTTTAATAGATGTATAAGCATTTACTAAATTACCTTTATATTTAAATTTGTGTAAAGATCTTGAAGCAGTATAACGTTTAGATAATCTACCTGCACCTTGTAATCTAACACCTGATACTCTTTTATATTTAATATCATTTAATACAACTTTTTTTAAATATTTTGAATTATCATCTGTTAAATTATTTAATAAATTATTTAAATTATCACTATTATTCATTTCAAATATATTACTTAATATATCTTTTGAGATTTTATTTAATTTAATATTTTTAATATTTGCTTTAGTAACTAATTTTTTAAGAAAACGTGATAATTTTCTTTTTCTTCTTAATCTTAATACTAATGGTTGTGTAAATATATCACTATTAAAATAAAAGTATTTTAAATTAATAATATTAAATTCTATATTTTTTTTAAATATTTTTCTTATTAAATTTATTAAACCTTGTAAATAAGAATTTTCAAATTTAACTTTATTAATGTAAAGTAATTGTTTAAAATACATGTAGTCTTTTAAACTTTTTAAAGATTTAGTTAAAAAATCTTTATAATAAAGTTTTTGTATTGAATATACCTTTGAACTATAATTAGGTAAAACATTTGTTAAAATTCTTTTTTTATCTTGTTGTTTTTTTAGTATTGTTAATCATACATTTTTGATTAATTTTAATTTATTTATAAAAATTTCATCACTAAACAATCTTAAATATCTTTTTTTTAATGTTAATAAAAGATTAAGTTTTTGTCTATTATATACGTATAATGTTATATTTACTTTATCATTAGTATGTTTAAATTCACCATCACCTAAAAAAATTTTGTTAGTAGATAATTTTCTTAATCTACGACGTAATTTTTTTTTTCTTATTTTAGATTCTATATTTAAATTATATGAACTAAAATAACCATTAATTAATTTCATAACTAATCTACTTGCTACAGGTATTAAACTTAAAGTATTTTTGTTATAAAGATAAATACTATTTTTTCAATCTCTTACAACAGGAACAAAATCTTTATTATGAATAGTAACATTTTCACTATTTAATGATTTTTTCTTATAAGTGTTTTTTAATTTTGATTTTATAATATTTAACATATTTAAAATATATATATATAAGATATTAATATAATTAATAAATTTAATTATATAATATTTAAGCTTGGTTAAAACCAAGTCTATTTCATTATTATTACTTAGTAATAATAATTATTATACGAATTAATAGTTAATAAAGATGTTGGGCATTAACAAAGGATTATTGTTAGCAATACTCACCTTTTAGTCGTTGAACGTCCTTATTTTATTATCATTCCATAAGGATGATAGTTAACCAGCAAAATACTAGGCGGTATTATCACCATGCGGCCATCGCCCGATTTTTTGGAACTAGTTATTGCTAAAATAAGTTTCGCTTCAAATACACTTAACCTCGCGTGCGTGCAGCTTGCACGCTCGCGAGGGAATATAATTTTAAGTTGTCTTTGAAATTTACCCAATCTATTACCAATATTTTATAATATTGGAGGACTCACAGTTATAAATCCCTAGCGTAACTTTTTCTATAATCCAAGACCTTTCCTTAATGCATCTTGTGATCATATGCCCCGCTTACGCGACTGATAGACTTGTAGGTCAAACAGTAAAGCAAGATTTAGCCATTAAACTTTTAAAGTATAAATAAATATCATATTAATAAAGGTTAATCTCAGATATTAATATGAAAAAAAACTTTTAAAATATTAAAGTTTAAAATACATCTATTTACCATATAGTTAAAATCTTACTTAAATAAAAAATAAATATTGAATTTAATCTTATAATAACTGTATAAATATAAAAATAAATATAACAAATTAAAATAATTGTAAATAAATTTACAAATTTACATATGAACTTTGGATATACCCAGGTACTTTTTGTGGGATCTGTGCCCCGCATAAACTGCCTTCTAATCCTCAAAAGCGTATAAAAGGAAACGAATAAAGGTGTTTCATTGTTATCATACAATTACCTTATACACTCGAAATCATCCTGTAATTTAACTTTTGCAATTAGTAACAGTAAAGCTGCATAGGGTCTTCTCGTCTATCTAGAGGTAAACAGTATCTGCACTGCTATTCCAATTTCACTGAGACAATCATCGAGACAGCTGTTGTATCGTTAAGTCATTCATGCAGGACCGCATTTAACGGCCAAGGTATTTCGCTACCTTAGGACCCTCATAGATAAGGCCGCCATTAATCGGGGTATCCTTCAAAACCTTAGTTAAAAACCAAGGTAAATTCGTTACCCTGCCGACATTGGGCAGACATCACACTCAATACTTTGATATTTAATCTTTGCAGAGTGCTGTGTTTTTATTAAACAGTCGTACAACATTATTTCATGATTCCTCTTAAAATTAGTTTAATTAAATCATATCCTAAGATATGTTAAACTAATAATAATGGCCCTCCTTATCCCGAAGTTACGGTAGTCAATTTGCCGAGTTCCTTAATGATTGTTCACTCAAACGCCTTTGTATTCTCTACTTGCTTACTTGTGATAGTATCTAGGTACGGTATATATTAACCTTATTTGTATATCAGCCTTTAATATACAATAATTTATATAAATATAATTTTTTTTATTATATTGTATTTAAATTATACAATCTTGAAAACTTGTAACAAGAAGTTATATAATAAATACAAAAAAAAAACATTTAAAAGACTTATTATATTTATATTAAGTAAAAAAATTTTCCAGAACCTTTATTACTTATTAAAGGTTTTGTTTTTTTACTTAGAAGTATTAATATATAAATATCATCAAAATTACCTTTTGATTAATATTTTTAGACACCGAAAATTAAATAAAATACCATAAGCTTAAGGCGAGGTTAAACCTTTTTCGTTACTCATGTCAGCATTCTCTCTTGGATTATATAAATAAAATAATATTAATAATAAAATAAAATAATAAAATATTATTAATAATTATTTAAATTTATTAATTCTTATAAGAATTAATATAATATATTAATCCAATGTTCCGCTACCCCACATATACAATATAAATATTTATTAAAATGTGTACAAGGTTTTGGTATATTATTTAGATCCGTTAAATTTTCGGAATTTTTCTCTAAAATAAATCAGTGCTCTGTTACGAGGTCTTCAAAAAATGGCCGCTTCTAAGCCTATTTCCTGATTGTATTAAAAAAAAACATCCTTAATTTCACTCAACAATAATTTTGGAACCTTAACTCTTGTTCTGGGCTGTTTCCCTTTAGACATACAACCTTATCGCACTATGTCCGATTATTTAACATTCATCTTTGCCATTCCGAGTGCAAATACTCTCCGGTAAAGTCACTACAACCCCCCGATGTTGACAAAATCAATTGATATTGTCCGAGATCACAGTTCTGTACCTGCTAAGATGTTAATTAAATTACCTACTCATATAGGTTTCGCGGAAAACCAGCTATACTAGTCAGTTTTGTCTTTCACTAACTTACCACAATTCTTCGGATATCTATACAACGATAACCCGTTCGGGCTTTTATAACCCTGACCATGGTAAGATCACTAGTCTTCGGGTCTAATTCTAGATACTTAATCATTTTCTCATAATTGGTTTATCTAAGCTAGTTTCTTGGCTTTTTACCAAGAAATCATTGCTTGCATCTAAAATTAACTTGCTGACCCATTATGCAAAAGGTACGCTCTTATTTTTTATTTAAATTTCACTCGAGCTGCTTATAAAATTACTATTTCAAATTTTACCTCACGGTACTTTTCACTATCGCTTATATATTATATTTAGCCTTAGAGGAAGGTTCCCCTTTATTCAAACAGATTTTAATCCATTTTACTTTAACAAGTTTTGTTACTAGGCTTTTGTTATTTAGTTTACACCAAATAACAATCTCGTTTGATTTCTTTTCCTAAAGTTACTAAGATATTTCAATTCACTTCGTTTATTATCTGATTTCTCTTAGAAACTAGTCATACTAGATTTTCTTTAATATATAGCTAATTATCCATAATAATTTCTTTATATACTTGCCTTGATTTTCATCAAGAAATTTAGGTTTTCATATCACCTATATTGTAAGATACTTTTACAATTTTAATTTTTACTTCAGGTTATTATGATTCGAACATAACTACTCCTCAACCCAAATGAGACGCCTAACCAACCTGGCTCTAACCTGTAGATTTATAAAATCCCCTCGCGAGGTTTTATTAACTAATTATAATTAAACATTAAGACATATCTTAATTAAATATTAAGATATATTATAATTAAAGATTAAGATATATATTATATCAGAGAGTATATGATTCGAACATATGAAAGTTTTACCTTTAGCTAAACTCAAGTTAGCCGCTTTAAACCACTCAGCCAACTCTCTTATTTTAATATTAATTATATTATAATTATAATTATATATTTTTTTTATTTTATATTTATTTAGTCTCTTCGCGTGCGTACTAACTACACGTGCGCGAAGTAAAGTTATATAATAAATGATTCTTCAGTGACTCGAACACTGAACATATCCTTATCAAGAACACACTTTACCGGTTAAGTTAAAGAACCAATAAAATTATCTATATACAACTTCAAGAGCACTTAGATTTGAACTAAGAAATATAAGGTTGAAGCTTACAGTTTTACCTATTAAACTACGCTCTTCGGAAAAGAGATGAATCGAACATCTAAGTGTACAAACACAATATTTAGCAAATATCTTACCCTACCAATAGCAACTTTTCCTTTGTTATTTTTTTTTATTGTTAACAATAAAAAAAAATTACGGGCTAAGTCGGACTTGAACCGACATCTTTTTTATTGACAGCAAAACACTTTACCTATTAAGTTATTAACCCTGTCTTATTTATATTAGACTCCGTACCTCGTCCCTCCGCAGGAGGGGCGTGGGACTCTTTAGGTCTAATTAAAGATCTTTTTTTTATGACTAGCTGAATTCGAATCAGCACAACTTAATTGGTAAATAAGTAGTCTACCGTTAACTTATAGTCATTAATATTATTTTAAGACTTATGGGACTTGAACCCATATGGTAATGATTAAAAGTCACATGTTTTACCTTTAAACTAAAGTCTCTTATATATATTTAGTCTTCGTTTATCGCGTATTATTTGCGTGAAGTTTTTATACTATTAAATATATATTTTACAAATTATACTACTATTATTTAATTTTTGAAAATAATTATATAATAATACTATTACCTCACCGAAGGGTGAAGTAATTGTTTTTTATTAATAATTAATAACCTCAATAATATACAGAAATATATAAGAATAATCAAACAACATCAACAAAGTGTCAGTATAAAATACCTGATTCATAACCTAAATGATGATGATCTGTTAAGTGATATGCAGCTAAACGTCATAATCCTACTGCTAAGAATGCTGTACCTATTATAACGTGTAATCCGTGGAAACCTGTACCAAAGTAGAAACATGATCCGTAAACACTATCAGAGATAGTGAATGAAGATACTGTATATTCTACACCTTGGAAGAAAGTGAAAATAACAGCTAATAAAATTGTAACTACTGTACCATATAATGCACCTTTTCTATTACCTTGTATTAATGAATGATGAGCGTAAGTAATAGTAACACCAGATGATAATAAAATAATTGTATTTAATAATGGTAATTCAAAAGGATTAACACCTTGTATACCTAATGGAGGTCATTGTGCTCCTAATTCAACACTAGGTGATATAGCACTGTGGAAGAATGCTCAGAAAATAGCTAAGAAGAAGAATACTTCTGAGATAATAAATAAACCTACACCTAAATTTAATCCTTTTTGAACTGCATTTGTATGATTACCTAAATATGTACCTTCTGAAATTACATCTCTAAATCATAAACCCATAACATAAGCTACATTAATTACAGCTACTGGTACTAAGTATTCAAAACCTTGAAAACCGTGCATAAATAAAACTGTAGCTGTTGTAAGTATAAATAATGATAAACTAGTAAATAATGGTCATGGAGATGGAGAAACTAAATGGAAAGGATGATTTTGAAAATTTCTTTTTGATTTATATACCATTTAATATTTATTTTATAATAAACAAGTTTTCAATTAAACTACTTTTGTTTAATAGTTATAACTATTGCACCTACCATACCTACTAATAATATTACTGAACTTATTATTAATCATAATGAATAGTTAGTATACATAATATTACCTATACCTGTTATATGAGTAAATTCTATTAATGAATTATCTCAACTTTTACTACTAGCATAAGCTATTTCTTGTTTTAAATCTATTATATTTAATATTTCATTATCTAATTGTACATTATATACTTCAGAAAATGAATTTGATAAACTAGTAACTATAGTATTATCTGTTAAATTACTAGGTATTACTTGTCCTATTATAAAATAAAAAAGTAATACAGTTATAACAGCTAAAGGTATATCGTTATTAGTTTCACTAACTAATTCAGAAATTCTAATATTAATTAACATTAATATGAATAAAAATAAAATTGAAACAGCACCTACATATACTAATATATAAGATAATCCTATATAATCATATCCTACTAATATTAATAATCCTGCTATATTAACAAATAAACCTATTAAAAATAATACAGATACAATAGGATTTCTACTAATAATAGTAAATATACCAAATAAAATAGAAATTATATAAATAAAATCTACAAATTCTAATCTATAACCATTAGTTATATAATCGTTTAATAAAAAAATATTATTCATTAAATAAAATAAAACTAATCTTTTATTATTTTATACAAATATAAAATATCAAGAAAGGAGTTACATATTTATGATCTAATTAGGAAGAAAAGGAATCGAACCTTCGATGGCATATAGCCATTGAGTTTACAGCTCAACCCGTAAACCAACAAACGGACCCTTCCTTAATTATCTTTATATACTTTATTGAACAATTTTTAATAATTCAAAAAAAGATATAGAGATAAAATAAATATTATTATTATAATTTTTTTTTTTGTTAAATTCTATCCATCCCGTGCAATTTCCATTACACGAACCTTATTTCGACTTAACACCAATCAAAGTCATGCATACGAAAATAAGACATACATATTTATATACCTGATTATATATATTAATACATAAGCAAATCAAACTTATTGCACATACTTCTTTCAGCGCCTGACGAGTGGTTAGTACCTAGCTGAGAATAAATTCACCGTGCCGTTGGTGATACACGATTACTAGTAATTCCTTATTCATGTAGTCGAGTTACAGACTACAATCCATATTATATCCTTTTTTGGGGATTAGCTCCATTTCACAATATCGCATCCCTTTGTTAAGGCGTATGTGGCACGTCTATAGCCCACAGTATTAAGGCCATGATGACTTGTCTTAATCCCTATTATCTATATCCTATGTAGCGGCGAACCACTTTATATATCTAAATAAAGTGAGGGTTTTCGTTAATTAAAGGAGTTAACCAGATCTCACGACATTAACTAAAGACAGCCGTGCAGCGCTTGTAACAATTTTTTAATTGTTATTCAAACTGTGGTAAGGTTTTTCGCGGGTTATCGAATTAAATAACATACTTCACTACTGGTTTCAGAAACGGTCTAATGATTTCAGTTTATATGTTGCCATATTACTCTTGAGGTGGAATGCTTACACTTTCATTTATAGACTAAATATTAAATCTAGTCTATGACATTCATCATTGTCTGCTTGGACTACTAGGGTATCTAATCCTTATCGCTACCCGAGCCTTCGTCCCTCAACGTCAGTTTTTACATAGAAGGACGCCTTCGCCGTTATCAGTCCTTCTGGTATTTGCGTATTTTATCCCTACTCCAGAAGTTCTTCCTTCTCACATAAAACTCTAGTAAAAAAGTACTCATTTAGAGTTTAATTTACCGTCTAGGTACCCTTTAAACCTAATAAAGATGACTAACACTAGTCTTCTACGTATTACCGCGACTGCTGGCACGTAATTTGGTCAAGACTTATAAATAGGAAATTGTCATTATCATTATCCTATTTAGAATTTTATACGAGTTAATCGTTATTGTATTTATTAAATACATTTACATTCTTCCAAGTTACTGGTTCAGCCTTTCGGCCATTGACCAATATTCCTCACTGCTGTACTAATACGCATTGGGGTTTTCTCAGACCCAATGTGGTCGATCGACCTCTCAGTCACGACTACGGATATTAGCTAGAAAAGTCATTACCTTTCCTACTACTCTCCGAGATAAAGATTAACATCTTAAAGCGGACCTTTTATTTTCCTTTCTTATATAAGGGATTTTTCCCTTACTTTAAGGTAGCCAAATTATCTTTTACTCACCTGTACACCACTACTACTCATTTTATTTTAATAAATAGTCGTTCGATTAGCATGTGTCAAGTACTTGGACAGCGTTCAATCAGAGCCATCATCAAACTCAAAAAATTTAATCATTACAAGATATCTTTATTATATCTCTATATTGTTATATACTTTTTATCTTTAATCTTTATTACTTCATGTAACAAAAAAAAAAATAAATTTGATCGAAATAATCGATTACAACCAGTGAGGCTCGAACTCACAATTATCGTTTGGAAGACGACTAGTTTACCAATTAACGTATGGTTGTCAATTTTAAGTTATATATGGATATTCCATAATATCTATATTGTAATAGACTTTTTTTATAACTAAAATTATATATAGCTATTAGCTCCCTCCGGGGGCATCGCCACTGCTGGAAGCCGCGGCGCTGCTAAAATATAAAGAATTTTTATTTTTATTTTTTTTTTTGTTAAAGATATAAATAACCCGGTTTCTGTTTTAAATTTTAATAATTCTAAATAAATACTAAGCATAGGATTATTGTTCGCAATTAATATTAACTTAACGTTTTAAATAATTATTAGTTTCTGTTAAATTCCTTATATCTCTATAAAGGTTGATAATCAAACATGTATGCTTAAAAAGTATTGGATTTTCCTTTTACATAAAATTTTCATATCTTTAATTAAATAAAATAAAGCTTTTTAGCTCCCTGCGGAAGGGGGAGAGCCCGACTGCTGGAAGCCACCGCGCTGTAAAAATATCTTTATATTTTAAAGCTTAAAAGCTCTTTAAATATTAAGTTTAAGTTTTAATTAGATTAGTGTAAATCTAATCCGTCTTTAATGTAAGAACAAGTTAAAACAACGAAAACTTGAGCTTGAATAAATGCAATAGCTAATTCTAATCCAGAGAATGCAATTATAAAAGCTAAAGGAACTAAACCTAAGAAGAAGAATAATATACCACTAGTCATTATATTATATGTAAATCCACTTAAAATAGATAAAAGCATGTGACCTGATAAAATATTAGCTGCAAGTCTTAAACCTAAAGAAACATTTCTAGATAAGTATGAAATGAATTCGATTAAAACTAATAAAGGTAATAATGCTAAAGGACAACCTGAAGGTACAAATAATGAAAAGAATTTTAATCCATGTCTTTGGAATCCTAAGAATGTTGCACCTAAAACAACTGTGAAACTTAATGAGAATGTTAAAATAAAGTGTGATGTTGATGCAAAACTATATGGCACCATTCCTATTAAATTATTTACTAATATAAATATAAATAATGCATATATAAATGGGAAATATAATTGTCCTTTTGTAGGATTAAGTTGATTTATTACTATACTGTGTACTGTAGCATATATAGTTTCCTGACTTATTGATCAGTTATTTGGTATAATTTTATTATTATTTGTTGCTAATAAACTATATGTTAATATTATAAATCCACCTATTGATAGATATAAACCTATATTTGTTAATGATATATTAATGTTTCCTAATAAATTACTATTTAAAGAAAATAAATCTCTTACTTCAAATTGGTCTAAAGGACTCAATACGAAATTTACTGCTCTCATTTATGATTATGTAAAAATTTTAAATTTAATTTTTAAGTAATATGGTAAAGATATTGATAGCTCCCTACAGGAACTTCCCCTCCCCCGGAGAGGGGGGAGGGAGCCCGACTGCTAGCGGTGCTGTTATATAAATATTTAAGTTTAAACTTAATAAAGCTATTAACTATAGCTTACTATAATTTATTTATATAAATACGAGAAATAAAAATACGTACAAATTTTGGTAAAATATATTTACTAAATGCATATATTAATACTGTTAATATAACAAATGCAAATACTACTTGATTAACAAAAAAAAATGGTACTAATTGTGGCATATTTATATTTATTTTTCTTGGTTTAGATAATCTATTAGATTTATCACCACTCCTAAAGAATTTAGGCATTGGATTAAATATAATATTTTTACATTTTTACTTTAACTAAGCCCTTAAGATGAATCGAACATCTATCAAAATATTAACAGTATTCCGCTCTACCGTTGAGCTATAAGGGCTATAAATAGCAGAAGCTAATTATATAATTATTATATTCCTATCTAAGACTCGAACTCAGATCCGAATATCAGAAGTATTCTGCTTTACCATTAAGCTAATAAGAATAATACCCTCCGAGGGAGAGGTATTAATAATAAAACTATTATTATTATAATTATATTATTTTTTTTTTTAATTTACATTATAAATTAAAGAAGAAACTGAATAGTGTAATCCATCTAAGATTGGTGCTGGGTAAATACCAAATAATACAGTTAAGATAACAAATATTAATAACATTATAAATTCTCTTCTAGTTACATCACCTATATTATCTTTAAAGTAAACAGAGTAAGAACCACCAAAAACTATTCTATTATACATAAATATAGTATAAGCAGCAGAGAATACTATAGATGAACTAGCTAATACACCTAATATAGGCATTCTTTCAAATACACCATATAATGACATAAATTCACCTAAGAAATTAAGAGTTAAAGGAGTACCACTATTACCTAATGATAATATAAAGAATAATACAGAGAATATAGGCATAATTTGAGCTAAACCTCTATAATATGTAATTAATCTAGTAGATGATCTATCGTATAAAATACCTCCTGCACAAATAAATAAACCTGATGAAACAAAACCGTGAGCTAAACCTAAAGCTATTGAACCTTCAATACCTTGAATTGTATTACTAAAGGCACCAATTAAATAAACAGCAGCGTGAGATACTGATGAATAAGCAATAAGTTCTTTAATATCTATTGTTCTTAATGTACTAAAACTAGCATATAATATTGTTATTACACCTATAACATAAATAATATATGTATAGTTTATAGAAGCTTTAGGTAATAAAGGTAAAATTAATCTAAATATACCATATAAACTTAATTTTAAAACTATACCAGCTAAAATAATACTTCCTGATAATGGTGATTCAACGTGAGCTTTTAATAATCAAGTATTTAAGAAAATTACTGGTGTTTTTACAGCAAAAGCTATAAATATACCATAGAATAAAAATAATTGAGTTATATAACTAAAATTTGATTTAGATAATGCATCAAAATCTGTTGTTCCCATTATAGAAGACATAGCTATTATTGATAATAACATAAATAATGATCCAAATAATGTATATAAGAATAAATAAAAACTAGCTCTTACTTTATTACTTGAACCAAATAATCCTATTAATAAAAATAATGGTGGTAATATACTTTCAAAAAAAATATAAAATAATAATACATCAAGTACTAAGAATACTGCTAATAATAATGTTTCTAATAATAACATTATTACTACAAATGATAATACATTTTTAGATGTAATTGAATTTCAATTTGATAATATTGCTATAGGCATAATTATTGTTGTTAATAAAACAAAATATATAGATAAACCATCAACACCTAAATATATATCAAAATAACTTATTTGGTAATGTTCTTCAATAAAGCTATAGCTTTTACTACTAAAATCAAATATTATAAACATTACTAATGATATTATTAAATTTATTATTGATGTTAATAAGGCTATTGATTTTATTTTTATTTCATTAAATAAACTTAATCCATAATTTGTTTCTATTGTAATTAAACCTATTCCTATTAAAGGTGTTATTAATAATAATAAAGACATAATTAAATATATATATAATAAATTTACTACTAATAAAATATTTATTACTAGCCCCCAGAAAGGTCTTGTCGCCTTGCGGGCGAGGCCCGAAGGGACTAGATAACGCGTGCGTGCAGTATGCACGCTCGCGAAGGGACTATTAAATTTATATAATATAATATTTTACATATTACACTTCATGTATGCCAATAAAGTTGTTATTTAATATATATAACTATCTATATATCTATATTGAGATATACTTTTATAAACTAAAAAAGTTATTTTTGGTAAATTTATAAGATATTTTTATCTATCCGTCCCTCGCCCGAAGGGATTTCTTGATGTTTTTTCTCTAATTTTGATCTTGTCTAGGACTTGTTGGTGTATTATTTCTATTTGTTGAATTAGGACTGTTATTATTGTTTACTCCATTATTATTATTTCTAGAATTAATAGATCTATTAAGACGATTAAGCATTTCAATATCCATACTACTTCTAGTATTTATATTAGGATGGATAAGATTGTTTGCTCTATTATTTTGATTAGTCATATCAAAATTGTTATAATTGTTTGCTCTATTATTTTGATTAGTCATATCATAATTGTTATAATTGTTTACTCTATTATTATTATGATTAGTCATATCAAAATTGTTAGAACTGTTTACTCAATTATTTTGATTTAAATTTCTATTATTATTATTAATTTCATTAATTATTCTACTTTGATTACCAAAAGGCATTGATGATTGATTGTTAGTATTGTTTGCTCAATTTGTTTGAGGATAAGAACCATTATTATATGTTGAATTAGTTTGAGGATAACAACCATTATTATTTGCTCAATTTGTTTGAGGATAATAACCATTATTATTAGTTACATTTCCCATTACACTTTGTCCATTCATACGAGCATGTAATTGTTCAGTAGTTAAACCTTCAGGATTTAAATCTAGACTTCTACTTCTCATTTTACTCATTCTTGTTTCATTTCTTTTTGCCTTTTCTAATTCTTTTCCTCATTGTGTTCCTGGAGATCCTTGCCGATTAGCAAAACTTCTTCTTTCCATTAAACGTTTATAAGCTGCGGGATCATCTATTTTTAATTGATCCAATCTAACTCTTTCTTTATCTTTTTTTATTTTATTTTTTACAGTACTTTCTGTATCATATTTTTTTATACCTAATGAGTCAAATAAACCAACTTTTCTTTCGAATGAATCACTTTGAGTTACTACTCCACTATTTGAAGAACAATTAACTACTCCACTATTTGAAGGACCAGAATGACTATATGAAGGACCAGAATGACTATTTGAAGGACCAGGTATTACTTGATTACTAGAATTATTGTAATTATTAGGGTCATAATGAGATCCGTTATTATAAGGATATCCGTTATTATAAGAGTCAAAAGAATCTCTGTTATTATATGAATCAAAAGGATTTCTATTTGGGTTAAAACGGTCTCTATTAGGGTTAAAAGGTTCTCTATCTCTATTAGGTCTTCTATTATTAGAATCTCTTCTATTATTAGAAGAATCTCTATCATTAGAAGAATCTTGACCTAAATGAGAATTGGGATTATGAGGACCAGGAGGACCTTGACTACCTGGAGGACCAGAAGGATCTCTATTACCATTACCTGAAGGACCTAAAGGTGGACCATTATTACCATTAATTTTTAATATAAAAAACATATCCATAAATTCTAAACATTCCTTTATATTAAAAATAGCAATTATTATACCTAATAACGCTATTAAGATAGTAAATAAAGTTATTAAAGGGCTTTGTATATCTTTATATAAAGCCTCAATTAGAAACCCTAAACCTAAATGTATTACTACAAGATAAAAAATTAAGTCTTTTAATGATAAGATTAAAGGATAATCATCATTATATATAGTAAATAATGTTAACATAAATAAAGTTGGTAATATAATATAATAATAATTTAAGATATTATTAAAATATTTCTCGTGTATTTCTTTAATATTATTATTAACTACTATATTAAAAATAATTAATAATATTTTACTAAAAAAATAGTATTTAATACTAGAATAAGCTAACATTATATAAAAGTTAGGAGATAAAATATTATCCATAAATTTATCAAGAGATGTTAAGAATTCATAATTACTATTAATATCTTTTATAATTAAACCAAGAATTAATAAATTAAATAAACATTTAAATCATTTACTATATTTAGTTATCTTTTCACAATTAAATAAAAAAATATAATATTTTTTTACCTTTTCATTTTGTAAAAATGAAACTAAAGGATGATTCATGATTTTTACAATTTGTTTATTATAAAGGTAAACATAAATAGGTTTAATATAAGAATAATAATAAGATTTAAATAATGGAGAGTACTTAATTAAATATTTAAAAAGATAGTTAAACAAGAAAATAATAAATTTCTTAATATAAAATACTAAGATATCAATAATAAAATATTTAATATAAAAATATCAGATTTTTTTAATAATAATTATAAAGAAATCAATAAAATCAATGATAAACATATAAATAATTTTAAAATATTTACTTTTTTCTAAATCTGTAAATATTATTACAAAAATATATTCAAACATAGGTAAAACTAAAGCAAATATAGATAAAATTAAAGTAAAGAAATATTCACAGGGTTTATCAGTAAACCAGAAACCACACAAGGCAAAAGTATAACATAAGCAATAGTAATAGGTAATAAAACTAATCAACAAACTGACATTAATTGATCAAAACGAATTCTAGGGAAAGAAGCTCTAACTCAAATAAAAACAAATACTAATATAGATGTTTTAACAGCTAAATTTATAGGAGAACTAGATATAATAGATATTAAAACATGAAATAAAGTATCTTCACGACTTAAATCTAGAAGTGAAATAATACTAAAAACGATAATAGATAAATAACCTCCAAAGAATAAAATACTATTTAAAATACAAATTAATATAATACTAGCATATTCAGCTAAGAAGAAGAAAACAAAAATACTAGCAGAATGTTCTGTCATGAAACCACTTACAAGTTCTGATTCAGCCTCAGCTAAATCAAATGGCGCTCTATTAGTTTCTGCTATAGAACCTATAAAGAATACAATAAATAAAGGTAATAAAGGTAATAATAAAGATACTGCTTTTTGTGATTCTACTATAGTAATAACATTTAAACTACCAGTTAATAATATAACTAATAATAATACAGAACTTAAGATTAACTCATAACTAATTAATTGAGCAGTACTTCTTAATGAACCTAAAAAAGCATATTTAGAATTAGCAGATCATCCAGCTAATAATATACCATATGTAGCTATAGCACTAACTGCTAACATAAAAAATATACCTAAACGATGGTCAGATATAAATGTACCTGGAGCATAAGGAATTACAAGATAACCTAATAAAGCAAAAATTAAAGTTATAACAGGTCCAAGGAAGAATAATATAATATTAGCTTGTGTTGGTGCTACATACTCTTTTAATAATAATTTTAATGCATCAGCAAATGCTTGTAATAAACCATAATAACCTACTGCATTAGGTCCTACTCTTCTTTGCATACTAGCCATAACTTTTCTTTCTGATATTGTTACAAAAGCAACAGATATTAAAGCAGGAACAATAACTAATAATCCTTGAATTATTGAAATTATATTTGACATTTTTTTTTTTTATTTTATATTACATAAAAAAAAATATATAGTTATAATATTTTTAATATTTTAAAACGTGCAGTATTATTAATTATATTATATATTTTTATATTTATGTTTAAATAAGCTAAAAGTAAAAAAAGATAGTTATAGCTATATTTAACTTTAACTATAACTATATATTTACCTACTATTTTATAACAAATAATTATTAAATTTAAAATATATTTAGTACCCTCGCGTGCGTGCTAACTGCACGCGCGCGAAGTAATTAAATAGTCCCCTCGCGCGCAGTGAGCGTGCGCGCGCGACGAATTATTTCTATTTAACCTCTATTAAGCTATAAGTTAATAAACATTTAAACTTGTAACCATTAATCAAATATAGCTATAGAAATAAATATATTTTTAGGAGCCCGGGGAACTCGAATCCCTTTATTTCAATTTGCAATCAAAACGCAGAACCCTCTGCTCAAGCTCCTTATATATTAAAAATATATATATAACCTCGCGTGCATGCAGTTAGCACGCAAATTTATAAAAAAAAATAAATTTTTAAAAACGCGAGGAAACTAAATAATAGTTAAAATAACAAAACAAACTACTAAAGTAATTTAAAAAATAATATTATTATTTTTTAGTAGCTAATTCTACTAAACTATTTTCAATAAGACTAACTACAGGTACTATTACAAAAAAGTGTGCAAAATATAACACAGTAGAAATTTGTCCTAACTCAATAAATGGAGTTTCAACGTGTTTTGCACCTATTTGCATTAATACTAAGAAATTAGCAACGAAAATATAGAAGGCTACTTTACTTAATGGTCTGAATTGTACTCCTCTTAATTTTGATAAATCTGTGATAGGCATCACCATTAAAGCTAAGATAGCTGAGAACATAGCTATAACACCTAATAATTTATTAGGTATTGATCTTAAAATAGCATAGAAAGGTAATAAATATCACTCTGGTACAATAGCAGGTGGAGTTTGCATTGGGTTAGCCATAACATAATTTTCACTATCTCCTAATGCATTAGGCATAAAGAAAACAAATATTGATAATACAATAAAGAAAATAAAGATAGTTACTAAATCTTTAAATATAAAATATGGTGCAAAAGGTAATCTATCATAATTACCTGATATTCCTAATGGATTACCTGATCCTACTGTATCGTGCATAGCTATTAAGTGCATTAAAGCTAATGCAGCTAATACAAAAGGTAATAAGAAGTGTAATGCAAAGAATCTGTTTAATGTTGCATTATTTACAGAGAAACCACCTCATATAAACTCAACTATATCTTGACCTATTCATGGTATAGCACTCATAAGGTTAGTAATAACTGTAGCACCTCATAAACTCATTTGACCGTATGGTAATACATATCCTAAGAACGCTGTAGCCATCATAACTATAAGTATAACTGTACCTATAGCTCATGTTAATGTTCTAGGTGATTTGTAAGATCCATAGTATAATCCTCTACCTATGTGTAAGTATACTAAGAAAAAGAATGCTGATGCTGTATTAGCGTGTAAATAACGTACTAATCAACCATTATTTACATCTCTCATAATATGCTCTACAGAATTAAATGCTTCTAATACACTAGGTGTATAGTGCATAGCTAATGTAACACCTGTTACTATTTGTATACCTAAACATAATGCTAATAATGATCCAAAGTTTCATAAATAACTTATATTAGCTGGTTGTGGTGAATCTATCATATAAGAATTAACTATCTTTAATAAAGGATGACTTTTTAATATTCTCAT